>NC_141058.1:59559814-59567314 GCF_041138505.1 Cibotium barometz | reverse complement strand
TACACCAGCCATCGTCCGGGTGGTGGTGCTGGCCGAGGCCGTCTCCAGGACCAGGGTAGGCGGCCTCCACCAGCACTTCGTGTAGCACCTGCCGCCACAGATCCTTCCTTTGTGCCATTGTCGACAGTAGAGGCTCTTGGCACGCAGGTCGGCATTGACGTACGGAGTACCACGGAGAGCATCCAGCACGTGGTGCGCCTATTCTCACGAGCTATACCGACGACAGATGTGGAGGTATTTACATATAGATTACGTCTTAAGTTTTTTTGGTCATTTATCTTCATGTTTATATGTACTTTTCTATATTTTTACATGAGCAGCATGGTTGATTGTGTCACGCAGGTTCCCACACCTGCCACTCAGAGGCTCACTCAGGAGTTGGTAGAGGCGAGAGCGGAGATAGACCGCCTCCGAGCTGCATTACAGATGGCAGAGGCAGCTACTGCAGAGGCACAGCATCTGAGAGAGTCCGACATCCAGCAGGTAGGTTTCTCTTGCACGTTTAAGTTACAAATTTCTTTAAGTAATACCTAATGAGAGACTAACCAAATATTTTAATGCTTTACTTTTTTGCGTAGGCTCGGACCGAGGTAGAGAGCTCCAGAGCTGAGGCACAGCATCATCAGATCATGGAGCAGATTGCCCAGCACAGGGCAGAGCAGCTGATGCTGCATGTTCGAGAGTATCGTAGATCATCCGATGTGACAGTGCCTTACCTACCGTTATATCCACGGCCTATCACAGAGGTTTTTCGACGACCTCTCCCTCAGGATGCACCTCCCTTCCTACGGGATGCGTGCTGCTGTTTATGCATCGAGGACATTCACAGTACAGGAGGATATGCCCTAGGATGTGGACATATTTTCCACTTGTCTTGCATCACCCAGGAGCTCGTCCGGTTCTCAGCATGCCCATCCTGCCGTGCACGCGTCGACTTAGCGACGTACAGGGTATTGGGCATCGATGATCTTCACCCAGGCCTTGTACGAGTAGATGCCAGGACTGGGAGGCCTGTCGACTTTACATCAGCTATGGACTTGGGACTCGACGCCTTCGACGATAGAGCCCAGGAGCATGAGGTGCCTCCTGAGATAGAGTGGAGCTCACATGAGTTCGACGCTTACCAGAGAGTGCTACATGAGAGCCAGGTGACAGCATTTGAGCGCGTGGGTGGTGCTGGCCCTAGTGGCACAGCGGGTGATGGTGCTAGCAGCAGTGCTGCTTCTCATGAGCAGCGTGTCCTTACAGCAGAGGAGCTTACACGAGCAGAGTGGCAGACACGCACCATTGCAGATTATAGATTTTGGGTGTACAGACAGAGGCGTCTTGCATTAGCACGACGCAGAGAGAGAGAGAGGGCCATAGCAGCTTTTGGGACTCGTGAGCTCCCGAGTATACCGGCACCAGCTCACGATCCTTCCTTTGAGGCAGACCTCCCCGCAGACATTCGACGACCCCCGCAGCCGGCACAGCCGCCTCGACGTGCACAGCAGCCTCGACGCGCACGTCGACCGGCAGTTAGAGATGACGATTTTGATTGGGTTGCTGTTGATAGTGACTAAACTCAGACTAGCTGGGTTAGCTCACTTACATTGTACTTAGATTTTTGGGCAGTGACTAACCTCAGGCTAGCTGGGGTAGCTCATTTTCATTCTGATGTACTTATTTGATGTTTATATCATTATGAGTTTTCTCATTATTGAGTATCATTACATTTTAGTTGATGTTCTTGATTTTATTATATTTCTTAACACTTTTGCTATCATATTGTTTGTTGAAAATCTCCATGCCATCGTACCCAAACATGCTCCGATGGGGACCAAACTTTGCAAGCATGTGGGGGTGGGCCCCCCCCACATGCTTGCAAAGTTTGGTCCCCATCGGAGCATGTTTGGGTTGGCAATGGGCGCCCAGTGTGGTTTTTTCAAGTCTCTTGGTGCTTAAGAGGCCATGGAAAATCCGGGCCTTCCCCATACCATCGTACCCAAACATGCTCCGATGGGGACCAAACTTTGCAAGCATGTGGGGGTGGGCCCCCCCCACATGCTTGCAAAGTTTGGTCCCCATCGGAGCATGTTTGGATTGGCAATGGGCGCCCAGTGCGGGTTTTTCAAGTATCTTGGTGCTTAAGAGGCCATGGAAAATCTGGGCCTTCCCCATACCGTCGTACCCAAACATGCTCCGATGGGGACCAAACTTTGCAAGCATGTGGGGGTGGGCCCCCCCCACATGCTTGCAAAGTTTGGTCCCCATCGGAGCATGTTTGGATTGGCAATGGGCGCCCAGTGCGGGTTTTTCAAGTCTCTTGGTGCTTAAGAGGCCATGGAAAATCCGGGCCTTCCCCATACCATCGTACCCAAACATGCTCCGATGGGGACCAAACTTTGCAAGCATGTGGGGGGGGGCCCCCCCCCACATGCTTGCAAAGTTTGGTCCCCATCGGAGCATGTTTGGATTGGCAATGGGCGCCCAGTGCGGGTTTTTCAAGTCTCTTGGTGCTTAAGAGGCCATGGAAAATCCGGGCCTTCCCCATACCATCGTACCCAAACATGCTCCAATGGGGACCAAACTTTGCAAGCATGTGGGGGTGGGCCCCCCCCACATGCTTGCAAAGTTTGGTCCCCATCGGAGCATGTTTGGATTGGCAATGGGCGCCCAGTGCGGGTTTTTCAAGTCTCTTGGTGCTTAAGAGGCCATGGAAAATCCGGGCCTTCCCCATACCATCGTACCCAAACATGCTCCGATGGGGACCAAACTTTGCAAGCGTGTGGGGGTGGGCCCCCCCCACATGCTTGCAAAGTTTGGTCCGCATCGGAGCATGTTTGGGTTGGCAAAGGGCGCCCAGTGCGGTTTTTTCAAGTCTCTTGGTGCTTAAGAGGCCATGGAAAATCCGGGCCTTCCCCATACCATCGTACCCAAACATGCTCCGATGGGGACCAAACTTTGCAAGCGTGTGGGGGTGGGCCCCCCCCACATGCTTGCAAAGTTTGGTCCGCATCGGAGCATGTTTGGGTTGGCAATGGGCGCCCAGTGCGGTTTTTTCAAGTCTCTTGGTGCTTAAGAGGCCATGGAAAATCCGGGCCTTCCCCATACCATCGTACCCAAACATGCTCCGATGGGGACCAAACTTTGCAAGCGTGTGGGGGTGGGCCCCCCCCACACGCTTGCAAAGTTTGGTCCCCATCGGAGCATGTTTGGGTTGGCAATCGGCGCCCAGTGCGGTTTTTTCAAGTCTCTTGGTGCTTAAGAGGCCATGGAAAATCCGGGCCTTCCCCATACCATCGTACCCAAACATGCTCCGATGGGGACCAAACTTTGCAAGCATGTGGGGGTGGGCCCCCCCCACACGCTTGCAAAGTTTGGTCCCCATCGGAGCATGTTTGGGTTGGCAATCGGCGCCCAGTGCGGGTTTTTCAAGTCTCTTGGTGCTTAAGAGGCCATGGAAAATCCGGGCCTTCCCCATACCATCGTACCCAAACATGCTCCGATGGGGACCAAACTTTGCAAGCGTGTGGGGGTGGGCCCCCCCCACATGCTTGCAAAGTTTGGTCCCCATCGGAGCATGTTTGGGTTGGCAATGGGCGCCCAGTGCGGTTTTTTCAAGTCTCTTGGTGCTTAAGAGGCCATGGAAAATCCGGGCCTTCCCCATACCATCGTACCCAAACATGCTCCGATGGGGACCAAACTTTGCAAGCGTGTGGGGGTGGGCCCCCCCCACATGCTTGCAAAGTTTGGTCCGCATCGGAGCATGTTTGGGTTGGCAATGGGCGCCCAGTGCGGTTTTTTCAAGTCTCTTGGTGCTTAAGAGGCCATGGAAAATCCGGGCCTTCCCCATACCATCGTACCCAAACATGCTCCGATGGGGACCAAACTTTGCAAGCGTGTGGGGGTGGGCCCCCCCCACACGCTTGCAAAGTTTGGTCCCCATCGGAGCATGTTTGGGTTGGCAATCGGCGCCCAGTGCGGTTTTTTCAAGTCTCTTGGTGCTTAAGAGGCCATGGAAAATCCGGGCCTTCCCCATACCATCGTACCCAAACATGCTCCGATGGGGACCAAACTTTGCAAGCGTGTGGGGGTGGGCCCCCCCCACACGCTTGCAAAGTTTGGTCCCCATCGGAGCATGTTTGGGTTGGCAATCGGCGCCCAGTGCGGGTTTTTCAAGTCTCTTGGTGCTTAAGAGGCCATGGAAAATCCGGGCCTTCCCCATACCATCGTACCCAAACATGCTCCGATGGGGACCAAACTTTGCAAGCGTGTGGGGGTGGGCCCCCCCCACATGCTTGCAAAGTTTGGTCCCCATCGGAGCATGTTTGGGTTGGCAATGGGCGCCCAGTGCGGTTTTTTCAAGTCTCTTGGTGCTTAAGAGGCCATGGAAAATCCGGGCCTTCCCCATACCATCGTACCCAAACATGCTCCGATGGGGACCAAACTTTGCAAGCGTGTGGGGGTGGGCCCCCCCCACATTCTTGCAAAGTTTGGTCCCCATCGGAGCATGTTTGGGTACGATGGTATGGGGAAGGCCCGGATTTTCCATGGCCTCTTAAGCACCAAGAGACTTGAAAAACCCGCACTGGGCGCCCATTGCCAACCCAAACATGCTCCGATGGGGACCAAACTTTGCAAGCATGTGGGGGGGGCCCACCCCCACACGCTTGCAAAGTTTGGTCCCCATCGGAGCATGTTTGGGTACGATGGTATGGGGAAGGCCCGGATTTTCCATGGCCTCTTAAGCACCAAGAGACTTGAAAAACCCGCACTGGGCGCCCATTGCCAATCCAAACATGCTCCGATGGGGACCAAACTTTGCAAGCGTGTGGGGGTGGGCCCCCCCCACATGGAGATTTTCAACAAACAATATGATAGCCAAAGTGTTAAAAAATATAATAAAATCAAGAACATCAACTAAAATGTAATGATACTCAATAATGAGAAAACTCATAATGATATAAACATCAAATAAGTACATCATAATGAAAATGAGCTACCCCAGCTAGTCTGAGGTTAGTCACTGCCCAAAAATCTAAGTACAATGTAAGTGAGCTAACCCAGCTAGTCTGAGTTTAGTCACTATCAAGATAGAGATCTAGTCAGCAGCACCCTCTCTAGCTCTCAACTGCTCTAGAATGCTCTCATGGTCATCCACTCGAAGCCGAAAACGAGGGTGAGAACTGTGTTTTCGGCTCTGTACTCGAACAAGAGTGAGCCTGGTAGCAACCACTAGATGAGAGAACTGAAATGCCTCTAACTCCCACTTCCACTGCTGGAACTCAAGACTCCCCCGATGAAGTCGAATCTGCTGGTAGAACCGGCCTGCCACAATCATGCTATGGGCGTCATAAGAAAACCCATGATCATCCACTGTATCCTGGTCAAGCATGCACTTTGGCCTAGTGCAACTCATCAGATAGTAGTCTACTCCCTCGCTGTTTCCCTCACTGGCAATAACAGCAAATACATCACCCTCCTGTAGCAAATCTGTCAGGTCATCATAACTGACCATGAACGCAGGACCTGTGTGCTCAACAGACACCACTGGATGTGAAGGATGCTCGGGGGAGAGGAATGTCTGTATCCATGCATCTGCCCATCCTCTCGAGGCACAATGTGACCAATCGCCATCCATACATGCTCCACAGAAGCATGCAAACCGTCGTGTGTAAATCGTGGGGGCCGCCATGCACGTGCTCCTGATGGAATGTAAGCCCAAGGTGCCAGGTACTGTGTCACAATCATGGGAGGCTCTGCGGTCAATCGTGCCACCATCCACATGCCAAAAAAATCTCCTGACAATCCGAGCATCACGTCTGGGGTACGATGATGCTGCACTCCCACACAAATGTTGGGAGCACCACTCGACTACGTGGCCCGCATCTCTGAACCGCTGAGCATCCTGTCGCAGCTGATGACGCCTCAAGGCACGTTTCACACACGCGCCTGCACCATCATGCTCACCCTTCCCGTGACCAGTCTCAAAGAATGACCAAATCACTGGGATACTAGACTGCACATGCCACCTATAAATCCATAAAAGATAGTCTTAGTTATTGTTTTCTTTAAGATGTTCTAGTGAATTTAGTTTAATTGAAAATGTAAGAAAGCCATAAGTACAACCTGTAGAGCCAATAGAATTGACGTGATGACTTGAACTGTGCGCCACAACCATCCGACCAAACCCATCGCTGGACATGTCTGATCCCACAATCTCCTAAAAAATCGTCATGGAGACGAAAGCAGTGTTGCACAAAATGTGCATCATGTGAACGATCATCACTGATATAGAAATGATACTCTCGAATAATGACACGGGTCTCGGGGGTACTCGCTATCCCATCTACATGAGCCTCTGCATGTCGATAGCTAATGTGGACCAAAATAGCAACCTGGTGAGGGAAGCAATACATACATTTAGGACACAAAAAATCAATTAAGTAATGAAGCTCAAACATAAAACAAATAGTACAAAATATAACCATTACCTGCTCTGAGAAGTAATACTCAGATTGTATCTCCTGAAAAGGTGTGAAAGTGTAGTTCTCTGCAAAATCAATCACAGAGACGACCACACCAATAGGAAACTCTGCTAGGCATGCTCGGAACTGACGATCCTGCCACTTGGCATAATGACTGTGCCGTATGTAGGGGTAGATCTGCTCCCTAAATGTGGCTGTGAAGTGACAACGTGGTGTATGTTTGTCCACGAGCTGCAACTTCCTGGACTGTCCACCACTCTGGAGCTGGTGTGTCACATACTCATAACGTTGCCATGCCACTATCTCTTGGTCACTTGCATCAAGATCTACCATCTGTAGATGTGCAAGTGAACCACATGATGTGCAATTGCTCTCCACACAAGGCATCCTATGGAACTGGGCATCCTCCGTGCGTGCACACAAAAGAGAGTGGATGAAATCACGTGGACTACGAGGCAACTCTCTATGCCCACTAAGAGAACGGAACACATCATAAAAAAGATTGAACTCAACATGGTAGCGACAACAACATGTGTCACGCTGACGTGAGTACCTCACAAACCAAGGCTTACACCCCTCAAATGACCTTTGCCCAATTTTAAGCTCTGGATACGAAGCTACAAACTGAGAATACAACTCAGTTTGGGACATTTCAAGAAAGCAAGCACCGTGCTCAATGAACACTCCTCTTGTCACTCTCTTACGCAAAGCTTTCTTGAAAACTGGCGATGCACGACAATTCTCCTCCCAAAAACTTTCTATCAAGGTTCTAGTGGTTTCATCTAGTAGGCGATCATGCCTAGCTACACGACCACTACTCGCCCACATAGCACCAACCTCATTGGCATCTAAACTTTGTCGCCTAATAGACCCAACTCTAAGTGCGTGTGGTGCTATGGAAAGGATGCGAGATGTGGCACTAACCTTACCCTTCATTTGGGAGCTACTTATGGCTGCCACAATAGCCCGTCGAGCAGCCAAAGCGTCCGCAGAGTTCCTCTTCTTGTTAACTATATAGGAATGACGAACA